>NW_026099571.1:42500-44359 GCF_905404315.1 Leptidea sinapis | reverse complement strand
GAGCTGTTAATCTGTCAATCCTTCCGGTGTCCGGGCCTGGTGAGATTTCCCGTGTTGAGTCAAATTAAGCCGCAGGCTCCACTCCTGGTGGTGCCCTTCCGTCAATTCCTTTAAGTTTCAGCTTTGCAACCATACTCCCCCCGGAGTCCAAAATCTTTGGTTTCCCGGAAGCTGCCCGCCGAGCCATTGTAGTAACGTCGGCGGATCGCTAGATGACATATTTACGGTTAGAACTAGGGCGGTATCTAATCGCCTTCGAACCTCTAACTTTCGTTCTTGATTGATGAAAACACCTTTGGCAAATGCTTTCGCTGATGTTCGTCTTGCGACGATCCAAGAATTTCACCTCTAACGTCGCAATACGAATGCCCCCAGTTATCCCTATTAATCATTACCTCGGAGTTCTGAAAACCAACAAAATAGAACCGAGATCATATTCTATTATTCCATGCACGAAATATTCAAGCGGCATTTTGAGCCCGCTTTGAGCACTCTAATTTGTTCAAAGTAAAATTGTCGGCCCATCTCGACACTCACTGAAGAGCACCGCGATAGGATTTTGATATTGAACCGGCGTTTTACCGCCGGCTCACCGACGATATGCTCCGCAGACGTGTCAGTATCACCGCGGATGCGATGCACCGACAGCGCGGCGCACAAATGCAACTACGAGCTTTTTAACCGCAACAATTTTAGTATACGCTATTGGAGCTGGAATTACCGCGGCTGCTGGCACCAGACTTGCCCTCCAATTGTTCCTCGTTAAAATATTTAAAGTGTACTCATTCCGATTACGAGGCCTCGTAAGAGTCCCGTATCGTTATTTTTCGTCACTACCTCCCCGTGCCGGGAGTGGGTAATTTGCGCGCCTGCTGCCTTCCTTGGATGTGGTAGCCGTTTCTCAGGCTCCCTCTCCGGAATCGAACCCTGATTCCCCGTTACCCGTGACAACCATGGTAGTCGCAGAAACTACCATCGAAAGTTGATAAGGCAGACATTTGAAAGATGCGTCGCCGGTACTGGACCATGCGATCGGCAAAAGTTATCCAGATTCATCAAAATTAACGACTTCGGACGCGAGGCCCTCCGTCGATTGGTTTTGATCTAATAAAAGCACTCATCCCATCACTGGTCAGAGCTCTGATTGCATGTATTAGCTCTAGAATTACCACAGTTATCCAAGTAACTGAGTAAGATCTAAGGAACCAAAACTGATATATTGAGCCATTCGCGGTATCGCCTTAATACGGCTTGCACTGAGACATGCATGGCTTAATCTTTGAGACAAGCATATAACTACTGGCAGGATCAACCAGGGAGCTGCTGCAAACAACGATTGTTGTCGCGCTCAGCGCGTCATGCGTCGCGATCTCCCCTTAGGGCGTCGCGACTATGACATCTTGAACATATCGTGAGATATCCGTTCGCGCACTGTATACTATATATCTCAAAGGCATACGGTGCGCGTTGAACGAATCATAAATCGGCGATGGGCCGATTGTATGTTATGAAAGTTCAGTAACGAGAGTCCCTTCGGGTAATAATAAAAATGATGACACGCAATAGAAGCGGTATCAACGTATTAATATCGGTACACGTCGTGATCACAAATCGGATCGACGCCCGGTGCTTGAGAGGAGCGTGAACGTCTCGCACGCGTGAAATGCGCGACGCGTTCCGGCTTGCGGGCCCTCACGTTAAAAATCTTAACAGAGGGAAACCGTCGAAGCCCAGTCGGCGTCTTGGTGCGCGCAAAAAATTTACACGATCGCTTTCAACGTGACGAGGATCGCCGCAGCGTATGATACTGTAGAGAGAGTGAAGAGAGGAATTATGAGAAACGAAATCACAAAAAACCT
>NW_026099571.1:12500-37500 GCF_905404315.1 Leptidea sinapis | reverse complement strand
AGTTCCGACGATCGATTTGCACGTCAGAATCGCTACGGTCCTCCATCAGGGTTTCCCCTGACTTCGACCTGACCAGGCATAGTTCACCATCTTTCGGGTCCCAGCATCTGTGCTCAGAGCGCGCCCGCATTCGCTGATTGGAAACGAGACGCCTCGGGAGTGCGAGAGATCGATTTTTGACGACCGACGCTCCATCCTCCCTGAGCGCGCGACAAGCGCGCGCCTTCACTTTCGTTGCGCCTTTCAGTTTTGTCTGTTTGAATTCATAACTCAATGACTCGCACACATGCTAGACTCCTTGGTCCGTGTTTCAAGACGGGTCCTGCGAGTGCCCGAAACAGTAACATCGCCGACTGATACGCGCACAGTCCGAGACTACACGGCTGCGACGACAGCGGCGTCGCGTCAGCATCCGCACAAGGGCAGGATGTCGACGACGACTCTCGCTCGCGTCGGGCCGGACGCGTCCCCGGATGGAGACGCGTGCGCGTTTCATGACAAGTACCGTCCGCCGCCGGCCGGCGATCGTCACGGTCGGACGGCTGTGCGCGTGAACGCGCAGCCGCCCGGCTCCCGGACAACGCTTAGGCCGAACAGACGAACGGGTCGCGATGCATAATGTGTACTAAGAGAGAAGTGCACGCCGTCCGGGTGCGTCAACGGCGGCGACCGGTGAACGCGAGCACGAGTCTCGCGCACATCGCGGCACGCCGCCGTACGCCCCGGAGTGACGATGAATCTCTCCGTTCGTTCATTCGAGTTTCGCAGGTTTACCCCTGAACGGTTTCACGTACTCTTGAACTCTCTCTTCAAAGTTCTTTTCAACTTTCCCTCACGGTACTTGTTCGCTATCGGTCTCGCGGTTATATTTAGCCTTAGATGGAGTTTACCACCCACTTAGGGCTGCACTCTCAAGCAACCCGACTCTGAGGAGAGTCCCTCTCGCGGACTCGCTCCGTCGCTACGGGCCTGGCACCCTCTATGGGAAAACGGCCCCGTTCAAGACGAACTTGGACGGGAGCGGCGACCGCGAGAAAGCGGAACCTCCCTAACACCACATGTCCCGCGACCGTGACGACCGCGGGATTCGGCGCTGGGCTTATCCCTGTTCGCTCGCCGCTACTGAGGGAATCCTGGTTAGTTTCTTTTCCTCCGCTTACTAATATGCTTAAATTCGGCGGGTGATCCTCCCTGATCTGAGGCCAACGATAAAAAGTATGAGGCAGACACGATATCCGTCAGCGCAGCGACACCGTCGTGCGCGCGCCGCCAATAAGTCTCAACGACGTATCGTCGACCCGCGCACGTACCGCGATCGAAGCGCCCTTCGGACGTCGAGTCCGCCTACTCGTTTGCACGCTCACGTCGGGCCGAAATAACACGTGCAGCGCACGGGACGCGAACCGAAGGCGCAGCCACGCACGCCGTTCACATAGAGAGCTCTGCATAGATTAATTAAAATTAATCACGAGATATCCGCGTGTGACAGCGAACGAGCGCGCCCCGGTACCGCGCCCGTCTCCGTGACCCACGTCGGGCGTGAGGCGGAGACGGCGTTGCACGCGAGCAGCACCACGCGTTGCGGCTTATTTTACATTTTCGAACGGATCGAGCGGGCCCCGGAAAACCGGCGGGGTTTACCCGAGCCCGGCCCGAAGACCGTCACTCGTTTTACACGTTTTTTAGGCGCGCAAACAGTGTTGTCAGCATACAGCGACGGCGTCGTCGTATTCTTTTATGCAGCCGGCCCTCAGACAGGAGTGGTCCTGGATATTTCTCCACGGACCGCAATGTGCGTTCGAAATGTCGATGTTCAAATGTGTCCTGCAGTTCACACTATGACGCGCAGTTAACTGCGTTCTTCATCGACCCGCGAGCCAAGTGATCCACCGTTCAGGGTAATAGTTTTTTATATTTAGAAAATACGTGAACGATCTCTGTGTGTAACAAAATATTATGTGACGCACGCATTGCGCGTACGTCGTGATCTCGACTCGCTTCGCACTCGACATGAGCGCGTCGCGAGACGCACGCGCGTCGCGTACATGCGAACCGCGCCCGCCGAAGCGTCGTGCCGGAGACGTCGTGCCGGACACCCCCCACATGCGGCGGGAGATGTCAGCGCGCGCGCGGCAAACGCGACAACGTAGCACAGAGAGCACATCGCGAGCGCGAAAATAATCAGTGATTGACACGTGATTGAAGTTATCATCGTCAACAGTCGGCTGTGAGCGAAGCGTGTCGGCGACAACGCTCGCGCACGCGACCGTTACACGTTAATGATCCTTCCGCAGGTTCCCCTACGGAAACCTTGTTACGACTTTTACTTCCTCTAAATGATCAAGTTTGGTCAACTTCCCAGCAACGCCGACGGCCGCGAAGCCACCGCGTGTCGGTCCGAAGACCTCACTAAATCATTCAATCGGTAGTAGCGACGGGCGGTGTGTACAAAGGGCAGGGACGTAATCAACGCGAGCTTATGACTCGCGCTTACTAGGAATTCCTCGTTTATGGGGGATAATTGCAAACCCCAATCCCCAGCACGAAGGAGTTTCAACGGGTTGCCCGGGCCTCTAGGCCAGGGAGAACATGTTGATTCCTTCAGTGTAGCGCGCGTGCGGCCCAGGACATCTAAGGGCATCACAGACCTGTTATTGCTCAATCTCGTGCGGCTCGAAGCCGCCGGTCCCTCTAAGAAGAATTTTAATACGCCGCCAGTGAGTTGCGCGACCCTGAAGCCGCGCACACCTAAATGACGACGCCTATTTAGCAGGCTAGAGTCTCGTTCGTTACCGGAATTAACCAGACAAATCGCTCCACCAACTAAGAACGGCCATGCACCACCACCCACCGAATCAAGAAAGAGCTGTTAATCTGTCAATCCTTCCGGTGTCCGGGCCTGGTGAGATTTCCCGTGTTGAGTCAAATTAAGCCGCAGGCTCCACTCCTGGTGGTGCCCTTCCGTCAATTCCTTTAAGTTTCAGCTTTGCAACCATACTCCCCCCGGAGTCCAAAATCTTTGGTTTCCCGGAAGCTGCCCGCCGAGCCATTGTAGTAACGTCGGCGGATCGCTAGATGACATATTTACGGTTAGAACTAGGGCGGTATCTAATCGCCTTCGAACCTCTAACTTTCGTTCTTGATTGATGAAAACACCTTTGGCAAATGCTTTCGCTGATGTTCGTCTTGCGACGATCCAAGAATTTCACCTCTAACGTCGCAATACGAATGCCCCCAGTTATCCCTATTAATCATTACCTCGGAGTTCTGAAAACCAACAAAATAGAACCGAGATCATATTCTATTATTCCATGCACGAAATATTCAAGCGGCATTTTGAGCCCGCTTTGAGCACTCTAATTTGTTCAAAGTAAAATTGTCGGCCCATCTCGACACTCACTGAAGAGCACCGCGATAGGATTTTGATATTGAACCGGCGTTTTACCGCCGGCTCACCGACGATATGCTCCGCAGACGTGTCAGTATCACCGCGGATGCGATGCACCGACAGCGCGGCGCACAAATGCAACTACGAGCTTTTTAACCGCAACAATTTTAGTATACGCTATTGGAGCTGGAATTACCGCGGCTGCTGGCACCAGACTTGCCCTCCAATTGTTCCTCGTTAAAATATTTAAAGTGTACTCATTCCGATTACGAGGCCTCGTAAGAGTCCCGTATCGTTATTTTTCGTCACTACCTCCCCGTGCCGGGAGTGGGTAATTTGCGCGCCTGCTGCCTTCCTTGGATGTGGTAGCCGTTTCTCAGGCTCCCTCTCCGGAATCGAACCCTGATTCCCCGTTACCCGTGACAACCATGGTAGTCGCAGAAACTACCATCGAAAGTTGATAAGGCAGACATTTGAAAGATGCGTCGCCGGTACTGGACCATGCGATCGGCAAAAGTTATCCAGATTCATCAAAATTAACGACTTCGGACGCGAGGCCCTCCGTCGATTGGTTTTGATCTAATAAAAGCACTCATCCCATCACTGGTCAGAGCTCTGATTGCATGTATTAGCTCTAGAATTACCACAGTTATCCAAGTAACTGAGTAAGATCTAAGGAACCAAAACTGATATATTGAGCCATTCGCGGTATCGCCTTAATACGGCTTGCACTGAGACATGCATGGCTTAATCTTTGAGACAAGCATATAACTACTGGCAGGATCAACCAGGGAGCTGCTGCAAACAACGATTGTTGTCGCGCTCAGCGCGTCATGCGTCGCGATCTCCCCTTAGGGCGTCGCGACTATGACATCTTGAACATATCGTGAGATATCCGTTCGCGCACTGTATACTATATATCTCAAAGGCATACGGTGCGCGTTGAACGAATCATAAATCGGCGATGGGCCGATTGTATGTTATGAAAGTTCAGTAACGAGAGTCCCTTCGGGTAATAATAAAAATGATGACACGCAATAGAAGCGGTATCAACGTATTAATATCGGTACACGTCGTGATCACAAATCGGATCGACGCCCGGTGCTTGAGAGGAGCGTGAACGTCTCGCACGCGTGAAATGCGCGACGCGTTCCGGCTTGCGGGCCCTCACGTTAAAAATCTTAACAGAGGGAAACCGTCGAAGCCCAGTCGGCGTCTTGGTGCGCGCAAAAAATTTACACGATCGCTTTCAACGTGACGAGGATCGCCGCAGCGTATGATACTGTAGAGAGAGTGAAGAGAGGAATTATGAGAAACGAAATCACAAAAAACCTTTCAAATCACCAAATCAAATATCATCCGCATAGGGAAACTCGAAAACGCTCGATCGACACAGCGCGGTGAGTCTGTCTCATTTTTTATATTGTAAAAAAAGAACATATAAAACAACGCGCGACACAAACACAGACACAGACACACCAGCTCTCTGCCCCGAGAGTACCAACAACCGTATTGTTATTATATCATCGTCGTTATCATCGCGCGCATTCACAAACTTACTCAAATATAAATATATATTAAATAAAATATGAATGACGATGACGACGACGAGAATAATAAAACAGCAGCAGTTGTTGTGGCTGGGGGTGGTTGGTGTTGTGCGCGTTTTTGTATTTTTGTCGCGTGCGTTTTTCACTCTTTTTACAAGAAAAAACTTGAGCGGCGTTGAATTCGGCGTCGCGAACCGTTCGCTACGGACTCGACTCTCGACGCCGACTGCCGTATGTGTGGTGCACGCGAACGATATGAACGTGTAAACTCTCTGATATGTGAATAAAGTGATTTTGATTTGATTTTACTATTTATTAATAACATAATATTGAATATGCATTGCGGCTTCGAAGAAAAAATCGTTTTTTTTTTTTTTTTTTTTTTTTTTTTTTTTTACTTTATTAATAACGAGTACGATAATGTTCAGTAATAAACGCGCGACACGTACATTTCATTTTCCCTCCGAAACCAAATAAAAAACCTCCAAAAAAAAATATATTTCAAATCAAATCAAAATTCTTATCATACATCAATCTTACTCACCCAAACTAAACATGTAAACGTCTAAACGCAGCACGAGACGAGCCAGCTACTTGATACTACCTAAGACAAGAACAAATTACGGCAAGCGTATGTTTATTTACGAGGGCGCACCACTTTTTAATAGTCTACCTTCATCTCTCAAAAAGATTAGGTCACTAAAAACATTTAAACGTGACCTATCAGACTATATTGTTTCAAAGTTTTTATAAAACACATGTCTGAAATTGTTTGTTATGTGACAGTGCCCTGTAAAAGTGTGTAATCTTAAATTTTGTGAAGAAGAATAAGTACTATAATGTGTAACATGTATGTACTGAACATCTAAAGAACGGCGGATAAATTATTACATCATATTTTTATGTTCTCATGTAAGTGACAATATTATGTTTTTAATGAGAAATAAATATCTTTAAACGTAATTCTTTCTTACTTACTTACTTACTTACCTATTTACTTACTTACTTAGTTGCTTACTTACTTACTTACGTACTTACTTACTTACTTACTTAATCACATTCGTTTTTCGCGATTTTCAGCAAAACGGTAGGTAAGTTTTATCATAAAAGTATCTCGGACAAAAATTGTAGATCGTAAAATTATCCATTAAAAATGTATCAATACTTAGTGTTAGATTCAAAAAGTTAGTTTCCACGCCACCTATGAGGTAGTAGTGTACTTAGCGCGTTTTTATAAGTTTTTGAATAGTTATTATCTCAGAAACGGTGGCTCGTAGGAAAAAAAGTATCGGTACATTTTTTATAGATAATTTTATCACCTACACTTTTTCTCGTAGGTATTTTTATGATAAATTAATAATTAATAATTTATTTTATTTAATTAAAAAAAAAAAACGGACAGAACATGCAATTATTAGGGGACACGAATATTGGTCAAAAACTATAATGTTCTGGTGTACAAGGAACAAGAGAAAAGATGGAGACCGGCAGGGAGCGCCGCGCTCCTCGCGCTCGGCGGTACTCGTTATTGGAGAAAACAAGTAAGTGAGATATCCGTCCGGGGAGACCGGCAGGGAGCGCCGCGCTCCTCGCGCTAGGCGGTACTCGCTATTGAGGAATCGACCGTACCCGCTATTGGGGCCGATCGTACTCGCTTTTGGAATTTGCGCAGCGCGCCCAACACCACCGGAGCCGCCGCCGCCGCCGCCGACGGCGATGTACACTTATCACAACACTCGACTCGACATAATAACCTGAAAATGATCGTACTCGTTATCATTAGAGTAGTCGCCGTGTACAACATCAACCACGTCTTTCAACTATAATAAATAATAATATATTGTAAAATTTTATAATCATGAGAAATCGCGTGACGCGTCCGTCACGACGAAATATCATGATAATATTATTTATATTATTATGTTATTATAATATTATATGTTGGCCTGTTGTTTGTTTGCACACACACACACACACAACTACTCTGCTTCTCGGCGACGATGCGTCCTCGGACGAATCACCTGGCGTAGGGCTGACTCTCAACAGATCGCAGCACGACGCTGCTCTACCGAGCACAACACCCCGCCAGGAACGTAAGTCGTCTACAGACTATTCCGAGCCCCGACATCGAACTGAGGTAAATTCGAAACTTCGACGCCGTGGTGCACGTGTTAATACCGCTCGCACCGTTCGTCGCGTTCCAAATGGGCTTCGACGTCGCGTCTTACGAATAAAACGCGACTAGTAAAGTCACATTGTTTAGAGCCTCCCGACACTCGGGGCTCCACAGTGAGTATATCCTTGCCGGATTCGGCTAGGCTGGCTTCGGCCTTAGAGGCGTTCAGGCATAATCCCGCGGATGGTAGCTTCGCACCACCGGCCGCTCGGCCGAGTGCATGAACCAAATGTCCGAAACTGCGGTTCCTCTCGTACTGAGCAGTATTACTATCGCAACGACACGCCATCAGGAGGGTAAAACTAACCTGTCTCACGACGGTCTAAACCCAGCTCACGTTCCCTTTTGATGGGTGAACAATCCAACGCTTGGCGAATTTTGCTTCGCAATGATAGGAAGAGCCGACATCGAAGGATCAAAAAGCAACGTCGCTATGAACGCTTGGCCGCCACAAGCCAGTTATCCCTGTGGTAACTTTTCTGGCACCTCTTGCTAAAAACTCTTTATACTAAAGGATCGATAGGCCGTGCTTTCGCAGTCCCTATGCGTACTGAACATCTGGATCAAGCCAGCTTTTGCCCTTTTGCTCCACGCGAGGTTTCTGTCCTCGCTGAGCTGGCCTTAGGACACCTGCGTTATTCTTTGACAGATGTACCGCCCCAGTCAAACTCCCCGCCTGGCAGTGTCCTTGTACGGTCAACAGCATGTCGACTGTACATCACGTTTCGCGTATCAGCGTTTACGTCGCCTCGCGTTATTTCCTAAGTAATATTGTAACCAGTTCGCGACAAGCCGCCGATCGATTCGCGTGCTCATTACCATACCAACATTTTACCATTTTACCATATAGCATAAGTTAAGGTTTCAATATACCATTTGAGCCTAACTTGTGTTTTACTCTGTACGGAACCAAACCACCGTACATTGTGGTCCTTCGGCCTTTTGTTAACCAGTGACAAATTTTTTTTTTTTAACCATTCCAAGGACATTGTGGTCCTTCGGCCTTTTGTTAACCAGTGACAAATTTTTTTTTTTTAACCATTCCAAGGACATTGTGGTCCTTCGGCCTTTTGTTAACCAGTGACAAATTTTTTTTTTTTTAACCATTCCAAGGACATTGTGGTCCTTCGGCCTTTTGTTAACCAGTGACCAGAATTTTTTTTAACCATTCCAAGGACATTGTGGTCCTTCGGCCTTTTGTTAACCAGTGACCAGAATTTTTTTAACCATTTCGAGGACACAAAAACATTGTGATCCATCGTTCTATTAACCAGTACCATTAGTTAACCATTTTAACCAAAATTCGTCGCGTGTGTAGTGAACCAAATTAGTGTTGACCAAAGTGCTTGTGTGTGGAGTGTAACCAGTTCACCAGATCGGCGATACTACCAGCGACTACCAACGGGGAGACTGCTGAGGACACACCAGGTCACCACGTACCAGTCTTCAAGTAAGATCTTTCCTTTTTATCACTCACCACTCTTTACCACTCTCTTTTGACCCGTAACCATGGAGGCTCTATTAACCACCCAAAACCAGATTATGTCCGCGATTAACACGCAGTGTGTTAATTTCAAGAAGGACGGGCCAGAACGAAAGACACCCGCCTATATTGAAAAACGTCTCAACGCTTTAGACTCGTACTGGAGTGAATTCCAGACCAACCATACTAGGCTTTGTGCTGAGTTTGAAGACCCTAACCATCGCTACTTCGCGGAAAACCATTACCAGCGGACGAAAGATTTTTACCAGGAAGTTAGGAATATGATTTCTAATTACGTAACCAGCGATCCCAGCAAACCATTACTGAGACCTGCTACACCATTATCGCAGGGCTCAGATAGGCGCGATATTTTCTCTCCCGCTCAGGAGGGTCCCTCTTTTAGCTTCCCTGCACCAAAGCTATCGAACCAGGGCAACTCCAGTAGGGTCGAAGAAATGCTGCGAAAGCAGAAGAGCAACTTCAAGGCGCTATCCCGTACCATAGAGGCTGTCGACCTTGAAAGCTGCTCCGACCGCTGGGAGTTCGAAGATATTTTACGAACTATCCAATCAAGATGGTCGGTCATCGATTCTCTTCACTGGGACATCGACAGCGAAGGGCTGCTCGACAACGAAGAGTATGAGACAGCATTCGCTGAGATGGAGAAGAAATACAACACCATGAAGAAGGCAGTGAACAGACAGATGTGGTCGTCATCTTACAGGGAACGTTCAACCCCACAAATGGACATTCCCACCTTCAGCGGAAACTACCAAGATTGGATATGTTTTAAAGATTTATTCTCCGAAACAATTCACCATAATAAATCTTTACCAAATGCGCAGAAATGCAATTCTTGAAAAGTAAGCTCCGTGGCGAGGCTGAAAAATTAGTTCACCATTTACGCATCAATTCTGAAAACTACGAAGTATGCTGGGACATATTAAACCAACGTTACCATAATACTAGGTTAATATTTAATTCTCACATACAATTGTTACTAACCATGCCTACGATTCAACATCAATCTGCAGCGGTCATCAAAAGGTTACATGACACCACCAACGAGTGTCTTAACTCTATAAAAGCAATGGGCATCGACATTTCCAACTGGGACCCATTGATCGTCTATATTTTGTGCCAAAAGTTAGATACTGAAACCCATAATGATTACATTGTGTCGCTTAAGAATCCAAAAGAATTGCCTACTTTGTTAGATTTTTTGAAATTTTTAGAAATTAAATTTACTTCGTTAGAAAGCTCTCGTCGTAAGCAGGACTTCAACAAATCAAATTCATCCCAGGTACACCAAAACCAATACCAAAAACCATGGGCTGAAAAGCATACCAATAACCATTTACATAATTTTATGAACAGAAATTTTAAACCAAGACCAGCTGTAATAAACCACGTCAATACGAAACCAGTACATATTGCGCCACAACGGAAATGCATACTCTGTAAAACGTGTTGCCATGAATTGTTTAAATGCAAACAATTTCTAGAATCCGCACCGCTGAATCGACTTAAGGTCATTGAATCCAACAAATTATGTAAAAACTGTTTAATTAACCATTATGACAAGGAATGTTCTTCGGAAAAAACTTGCCGTTTTTGTAACCAGCAGCATAATACTCTTCTGCATAATGCTCTTGTCACTTTTGCACCATCTACTTCTAGAAATACCGAGATCGAAAATTCTCCTAGAAGATCCAATATATGCGTTACCAATGCCCCACAAGAAACCATGCCCAAATTATTAGCAACAGCTAAAGTTAATATTATGTCTATGGATGGCTGTCACCATACCATGCGAGCCCTCATAGACCCGTGCGCGGAGTCATCTCTCATTACAGAGAATGCCGCTCAACTTTTAGGCCTACCCAGGATTAAGCGCCACTGTGTGG
The DNA here is from genome assembly GCF_905404315.1 of Leptidea sinapis. Taxonomy (NCBI): domain Eukaryota; kingdom Metazoa; phylum Arthropoda; class Insecta; order Lepidoptera; family Pieridae; genus Leptidea; species Leptidea sinapis. The sequence goes on along the minus strand of NW_026099571.1, from coordinate 26,996 downwards.
TGGTCGGAGTAGGCGCAAAAGCCAACAATAGTAAGGGAGTCGCACAGCTTTCAGTGTCATCTCTTCATAATAATTTCACATTTAAAACGGAAGCCTATGTGATGAAGCATGTCGTCGGGAATTTACCACACGAAACATTAGAAAAACCAGCTTGGCCGTATTTACAAAAGTTACCACTCGCAGATCCAGAGTTTTATAAAAGTAGACCAATAGATTTAATTTTAAGCGTTGAAGTTTACGAATTAATTATTTTACCAGGTTTAATTCGTAATGGCACATCACTACCAATCGCGCAAAATACCAAGCTCGGTTGGATTCTTAGTGGTACCATAAAACCAAACCAAACATATTGCAACGTCGTCATGGTCGACTTGCAGGATATACAGCGGTTCTGGGAGATTGAAGATATCTCAGACAACTCTGTAAATATTACGGATGAAGATAACCATTGCCTTCATCATTATCAACAGCATACTACGCGCAAACCAGACGGACGTTATGTTGTACGGTTACCATTAAAACCAGAGATTACCGAAAAATTGGGTGAGTCTAAAACCAAAGCCGTAGCCCAATTTCGGCAATTAGAACGCAGATTTTGTAAAAATAAAATTATCGAACAGAACTACAAACAATTTATCCATGAATATATTAATTTAAACCATATGAAGAAATGTAATAGTAATCCGATACTTCAGTGCTATTTACCTCACCATTGTGTAATCAGAACGGATTCCACGACGACTGCCACGCGAGTTGTTTTTAATGCCTCAGCGAAAACTTCGACTGGACTTTCGTTGAATGACCTTATGTACTCTGGACCAAATTTACAAGAGGATTTGTTTACTCTCATATTAAAGTGGAGGCAGTACCAAATAGCCTTCACAGCCGATATAGAGAAGATGTTCAGATTTATAGATGTCCATGATGATGACCAGCCGCTCCAGAAGATCGTGTGGAGGGACTCTGAAAAGCAACCATTAGAAGAATACCAACTTACCACTGTCACATACGGCACCAAGGCCGCACCATTCCTAGCCATGATGACATTGAAACGTCTGGCTAAGGATGAAGGTCACCGTTACCCAGAAGCAGCAGAAGTTCTGGCTACCAGGCTCTACATGGATGACCTCCTCCATGGACATCATGACCTCCAGTCTGCAAGGAGGCTGATTTCCGACCTCATAAATCTCCTTAAGTTAGGTGGATTCAATCTAAGGAAGTGGTCGTCAAATCAACCAGATGTACTACCAGATAACCAGTTACCATGCGAAGACCAAGCATATGTTTTTAAATACCAGGAATCAACCAAGGCATTAGGACTTAAGTGGCATCCCGACGAAGATTATTTCACTTTTCAATTGAATTCCGAACCAGTCAGTAAACTCACCAAAAGAAGTTTACTCTCGAATATATCGAAGATATTTGATCCGCTTGGATGGCTTTCACCAGTTACCACCAAGTTGAAACTACTCTTCCAGGAAGTATGGCTCTTAAATCTTCTGTGGGACGACGAATTACCAGCTGACATCAACACAAAATGGAAAACCATAGAGGCTGACATCACGAAAATTAGCCATATTACCATACCAAGGTGGTTGCAGTCTTCTAAGAACGACACCATTGAATTACATGGGTTTTGTGATTCATCACAAAATGCCTACGCTTGTGTTGTATACTGCAGAGTCAACAATATTACCAGCAACCAGTCTTCTGTAGTATTAGTAGCTTCGAAGTCTCGTCTCGTACCTGTAAAGAAAAATGTATCGTTACCTAGATTAGAGTTATGTGCAGCGGTTCTACTTACCAAGGTCATGAAGATCACCTGTAAATGCCTATCAGATTACAACATCAAAATCTACGGTTGGTCTGATTCGACAGCTGTGTTAGGCTGGCTCAACGGCGACCCATGTAAATGGAAACCATTCGTCGCGAATAGGGTGAAGCAGGTCATTGACATTATACCATCGAGTAGCTGGCATTATGTGTCAACAAAGGACAACCCAGCTGACTGCGCAAGTAGAGGCATTACCACAGAACAGCTGATTAACCATTCCATGTGGTGGATAGGTCCCCACTGGCTAAGATCGTTTGAAGAGTCCAAATTAACCAATAAATTATATACAACCTGCGAAGAGCTTAAAAAACCATTATTAAATATAAATGTAAACACAATTAAATATCAAAACAAGGTTATAGATAGTATAATTAGCAGATACAGCGATTTTACGCGAGCTTCAAGAGTGCTTGCGTGGGTGTTACGTTTTACACCTAAGTCATTTAATACTAATAAAACAAACTACTTAACTATATTAGAAATAAGAAAAGCTAAAAACTTAATTATAAGGCATATACAACAAGTAGAATTTTTAGAAGATATACAATATATTAAAAACCATAACCAACCTAACCCTAAGAGTAAATTATTAAAATTGAAACCATTTATTGATAACCAGGGGCTCTTGAGGGTTGGGGGGCGATTGACCAACGCCAAAATAGAAGATAGTATGAAACATCCGTGTATTTTACCACATAACCATTTGCTTACTGACATGATTATTGACCACGCGCATAAGATGACCTTTCATGGGGGTCCCCGGTTAACCCTTGCTTGGCTGCGTCAAGAATATTGGATCCTGGGAGGAAACAATGCTGTAAAGAAGAGGCTACGGAGATGTGTGCTATGTAGAAGGCACGACCCCCTGAAACACGACCAGTTGATGGGAGACTTACCACCTGCAAGAATCAACAGGACCCGCCCCTTTTACCATTTGGGGGTTGATTTTACTGGTTTTGTTGACGTCAAGTCTGCGAAGGGTAGATCAGTGAGATGTACCAAAGGATATGTCGCCGTCTTCGTGTGTATGGCGACCAAGGCTGTACATTTGGAGTTGGTCTCTGATCTCACCGCCTCAGCATTTTTGGCAGCCCTCAGAAGACTTGCGGCCAGGAGAGGATCGCCCGGTCACATTTACAGTGACAACGGGACGAACTTTATAAAAGCAAATAGAGTTTTGCAAGAGGAGATTGTTAACTTGAAAACCATATTGAATGCCCAGTTTTATGCAGAAATAGCTGAAATGTCGATAGAATGGCACTTCAACGCACCATCTTGGCCAAGCGCAGGCGGTCTCTGGGAGGCTGCAGTGAAGAGCTTGAAATACCACCTGAAGCGAGTAATAGGAGAACAAAAACTCACCTACGAGGAGTTCTCTACTCTTCTAGCTCAGCTAGAAGGATGCCTTAACTCCAGACCTCTGTGCCCGCTGAGTGAAGACGTCGAAGACTTAGATTGTTTGACCCCTTCTCATTTTCTGTCCAGTGGACCAACATTGACCATTGTTGAGTCAGAACACGACTTACGAACCAGATGGCAGTTAGTGCAGAAGATTTACCAAGATGTGTGGAAGAGATGGAGAGCGGAGTACCTCACACAGTTGAACGCTAGGTCCAAGTGGCGACGTTCACAACCAAATTTAAATGTTGGCGGCATTGTAATTATACACGATGCTAACCTGCCACCGGGTAAATGGGCTCTCGGTCGAATCGTGCAGCTACATCCGGGGCAAGATGGGCTAGTTCGAGTAGTCTCTGTTAAAACCAAAAATGGCATTATGAAGCGACCAGTAGTCAAACTATCTCTTTTACCTATTAACCACTCCAACGACGAAGACAGTAACCAAATTCATGAAACCACTGACCATAACCAGCCGAAACACCAGTCGAACGACGATTTACCAAAACCAAAGCGACGAGCTAGAAGAGGAATTGTTAATTTATTTACCATGGCACTTATGTTGTTTACCTTTTTATTTTCACCAGCCACGTGTGCATACAACGCTATAAACTTCAACGACAGTCAAAGTTTATATTTAGATAAAATATCAACCATGCGACTAGTTCAGGACGAATGGAAACTAGTTGTATACTACGATTTAAAACCATATTGGCAAGGCAGTAAATTGTTATCCAAATATATTGATCATATGGAATATATTTGCAAGGAATCGTCAGTCAGAAACCATTGTGAATCTATTTTAATACAATTACAGCACAGTTATACAGAGTTATCGCATTACAATAACATTCTGTCGACGCAGCAGTTCCCACGCGGGCACGCGCGGCGCAGGCGCGGCCTTATCAACGCTGTGGGTAATGTTGCACACGCGCTGTTCGGTGTACTCGATGACCAATTCGCTAAGCAGTATATTCAGGACATCGATTTAATTAGGGAAAACCAAAACCATCTTGCTGCTCTATGGAAAAACCAGACTTCCGTAATAGAAGCAGAATATAATGTATTGAAGAGGATGCAAGGCTCAATTGACAAACAATATAAAATATTTACTCATTACCTTAACCAGTTAAAGAACGCTACCAATGATGTCAAGAGTCAATTGAAAGACGTGGAAAACAATAATGAATTTTTATTATGCGCTATGGCAGCTAACAGCTTGGAGTCGAATTTGAAGAATGTGCAGGATGTTCTTTTAGATACTGTTTCGGAGGTGTACTTTGGGAAGTTCAACATACATCTTTTGAAACCCGACCAGCTTCTAGAAGAATTAAATATTATTTCCGGAAGATTGTCCAACGATTTAAGTTTACCAATAGAGAACACGCATACAGAATTAACCAAAATGTACCATTTACTCAAGGTCAGAGCGAAAATGCTAAATGACTATTTTATTTTTGAAATTAGAATACCATTAGTGAGTAGAGACCATTACCAAGTATATAAAATTTATCCTGTACCAAGACGGAACGGCAAAACCATGGTCACCCTAGTTCCAGTTTCGGATTACATTGCGATCAACTTACGAAGAGACTCATTTATGACCATATCACACTTAGAATTAAATAATTGTCTTCATTTAGATACTGAGACACAACTTTGTCCTTTGGAAAAACCAATTTCTCATATGAGTCATGATGACGTCATGTGCTCCAAAGACCAGGAGACGAAGCAGTGCAGAACCAAAACTGCCAAATGTCTAGATTGGTGGTCTCAGCTAAGCGAGGTCAATACATACTTTTTCTTTTGCTGCGACTCGTATCCAGTACGTATCATCTGTGGAGAGCAAATGTTTTCCAATCATCTTAATAATAGCGGCATTATTAGGTTGGGTCCAGATTGTGTTCTGAAAGGACAAGACATTACCATTTATGCTCGGAGGCTTCAGAACAATACATTAACCATACAGACGGATATACCAGCTATAGACATTCACCCCATCAACCACATCTTTAACCAGAATAAGACGTTCGTGTCGCTGATTTCGGAGCCAGCATCAGTGATGGGTGGTTACGATCAGGAGCTAGATGATATAGGCGCAAAAATAAAACAAATGAATTCAGAGAGTGGTCTAAAGGGTGGTATATCTTATCACGACGTTCACCACTACGTCGCGATATACGTGGTGGCGGGTGTGCTGGTGGCCGGGGCCGCCGCGTACGCCGTGCGGCGGTGGTGCCCGCGCCGCAGCCGACGCCAGGACTCCAGCGCGCCGCCCGCGCCGGCAGCCGCTGGCGCAGGGCCAGCCGCGTCGCACCCGCCGCGCCCTGAGCCGCGGGGTCTGACGAACGCAGCGTTTGTGTATAGTGTTAGTGACCAGTGTGTAAGTGTAGTTAACCACGGGCAATCTAGTGCTAGTAAAAATAGTGATAAGTGTAGTGATGAAGTGAAAGACCAATCCACTTCTCCTGTAGTGCATAGGCATAATTTTAGTGATTACTGTGGCTAGAGACATTAAGGTTACCATTAGATAATGCAAATTTGTTTATCACCTTGTCTCACGTCACTCGCTAACCATAACCATTTCTTTTTTGTACCATCTTCACCACCACTCTTTCTTCTCTCGCGGTGGCAGCATGTACGGTCAACAGCATGTCGACTGTACATCACGTTTCGCGTATCAGCGTTTACGTCGCCTCGCGTTATTTCCTAAGTAATATTGTAACCAGTTCGCGACAAGCCGCCGATCGATTCGCGTGCTCATTACCATACCAACATTTTACCATTTTACCATATAGCATAAGTTAAGGTTTCAATATACCATTTGAGCCTAACTTGTGTTTTACTCTGTACGGAACCAAACCACCGTACAGTCCTCGAACCGGATCACGCGGGAGTTGTACGGCGACGAGCGTTGCCGCCACGTCGCCACTCTGCACGCTTGGAACGAAACACCGTACGCCCGCCGATATTATCGACCGCGCACCGCTTCCGCCCAACCGAGTAAGTAATGAAACAATGAAAGTAGTGGTTTTTCAGCGACGACCGCGAACGATCTCCCACTTATGCTACACCTCTCATGTCTCCTTACAATGCCAGACTAGAGTCAAGCTCAACAGGGTCTTCTTTCCCCGCTGATTCTCCCAAGCCCGTTCCCTTGGCTGTGGTTTCGCTAGATAGTAGATAGGGACAGCGGGAATCTCGTTAATCCATTCATGCGCGTCACTAATTAGATGACGAGGCATTTGGCTATCTCAAGAGAGTCATAGTTGCTATCGCCGGGCGGGGGGTCTGGGGGGCTGGCAAGCCCCCCAGCGCACCCGGCCCGACGTCGGATGGCGGTACTTACTGTCTGCCTTTCTAACTGCTAGAATCCCAACGCACACCGCCTACTAGGTAGGTTACAGCACAACAGCTTTCGCTCCAGTCCCGGTATAGTGCGTTGGTCAGACGTAGAGGGTCACAGACAACCAATTATGACTCGCCATTTACCCGCGCTTGCTTGAATTTCTTCACGTTGACATTCAGAGCACTGGGCAGAAATCACATTGCGTCAACACCCGCGAGGGCCATCGCAATGCTTTGTTTTAATTAGACAGTCGGATTCCCCTTGTCCGTGCCAGTTCTGAGCTGACCGTTGAACGGCGGTCGTACAGTACCGCGCCGATCGCGCACGAGACGAAACCGACGCGGACTTACGGCTAGGAAGATCCGCGAAAGGCCGGAACGCGGGTCCGGATTCAGCACGACGCGCGAGACCACCTTGCGATGGAGACACGCGCGAGCATCGACCAGGCCCGGCACCGGCCGCATCCGCTTCCCGTCCAAACCCGACACGCCCCGGTCCTCAGAGCCAATCCTTATTCCGAAGTTACGGATCCAATTTGCCGACTTCCCTTACCTACATTATTCTATCGACTAGAGGCTCTTCACCTTGGAGACCTGCTGCGGATATGGGTACGAGCCGGCGCGACATCTCCACGTACATCCCTCACCTGAATTTTCAAGGTCCGCAGAGAGTATCCGGACACCGCCGCAAATGCGGTGCTCTTCGCGTTCCGAACCATATCTCCCTTCTATAGGATTCCATGGAACTCGAACGCTCAGGCAGAAAAGAAAACTCTTCCCGGACCACTCGGCGGCGTCTTCAGGCCACTTTGGGTTACCCCGTCGAACACTCGCTTGAGAAACGAGAGAACGATTATTGAAACGGTTCCGCTGCCGGGTTCCGGAATAGGAACCGGATTCCCTTTCGCTCAAAGGGCGTTATTTATCATATACACAAAATATATATAAACACGCCGCATCGACATAAGATCTCTCCTTGAGCTTAGGATCGACTGACTCGCGAGCAACTACTGTTCACGCGAAACCCTTCTCCACGTCAGTCCTCCAGGGCCTCGCTGGAGTATTTGCTACTACCACCAAGATCTGCACCGACGGAGGCTCCAGGCGGGCTCACGCCCAGACCCTTCTGCGCACTCCGCCGCGCACGTCCTACTCGTTACGGCATAATACGCGTGCGCTTTGACACGCACGCGCCGATTGCCGGTAACGGTAGTGTATAGGCAAAACGCTTCAGCGCCATCCATTTTCAGGGCTGGTCGCTTCGGCAGGTGAGTCGTTGCACACTCCTTAGCGGATTCCGACTTCCATGGCCACCGTCCTGCTGTCATGAGCGACCAACGCCTTTCATGGTGTCCCATGAGCGTTTTTTAGGCGCCTTAACACTACGTTTGGTTCATCCCACAGCGCCAGTTCTGCTTACCAAAATTGGCCCACTTGGCACCGTCATCAGATCTCCGGCTTCATCGTTCGAGTAAGCCGGAGTTCTCACCCATTTAAAGTTTGAGAATAGGTTGAGGTCGTTTCGGCCCCAATGCCTCTAATCATTCGCTTTACCGGATGAGACTGTTACGAGTCGACGCCAGCTATCCTGAGGGAAACTTCGGACGGAACCAGCTACTAGATGGTTCGATTAGTCTTTCGCCCCTATACCCAGTTCCGACGATCGATTTGCACGTCAGAATCGCTACGGTCCTCCATCAGGGTTTCCCCTGACTTCGACCTGACCAGGCATAGTTCACCATCTTTCGGGTCCCAGCATCTGTGCTCAGAGCGCGCCCGCATTCGCTGATTGGAAACGAGACGCCTCGGGAGTGCGAGAGATCGATTTTTGACGACCGACGCTCCATCCTCCCTGAGCGCGCGACAAGCGCGCGCCTTCACTTTCGTTGCGCCTTTCAGTTTTGTCTGTTTGAATTCATAACTCAATGACTCGCACACATGCTAGACTCCTTGGTCCGTGTTTCAAGACGGGTCCTGCGAGTGCCCGAAACAGTAACATCGCCGACTGATACGCGCACAGTCCGAGACTACACGGCTGCGACGACAGCGGCGTCGCGTCAGCATCCGCACAAGGGCAGGATGTCGACGACGACTCTCGCTCGCGTCGGGCCGGACGCGTCCCCGGATGGAGACGCGTGCGCGTTTCATGACAAGTACCGTCCGCCGCCGGCCGGCGATCGTCACGGTCGGACGGCTGTGCGCGTGAACGCGCAGCCGCCCGGCTCCCGGACAACGCTTAGGCCGAACAGACGAACGGGTCGCGATGCATAATGTGTACTAAGAGAGAAGTGCACGCCGTCCGGGTGCGTCAACGGCGGCGACCGGTGAACGCGAGCACGAGTCTCGCGCACATCGCGGCACGCCGCCGTACGCCCCGGAGTGACGATGAATCTCTCCGTTCGTTCATTCGAGTTTCGCAGGTTTACCCCTGAACGGTTTCACGTACTCTTGAACTCTCTCTTCAAAGTTCTTTTCAACTTTCCCTCACGGTACTTGTTCGCTATCGGTCTCGCGGTTATATTTAGCCTTAGATGGAGTTTACCACCCACTTAGGGCTGCACTCTCAAGCAACCCGACTCTGAGGAGAGTCCCTCTCGCGGACTCGCTCCGTCGCTACGGGCCTGGCACCCTCTATGGGAAAACGGCCCCGTTCAAGACGAACTTGGACGGGAGCGGCGACCGCGAGAAAGCGGAACCTCCCTAACACCACATGTCCCGCGACCGTGACGACCGCGGGATTCGGCGCTGGGCTTATCCCTGTTCGCTCGCCGCTACTGAGGGAATCCTGGTTAGTTTCTTTTCCTCCGCTTACTAATATGCTTAAATTCGGCGGGTGATCCTCCCTGATCTGAGGCCAACGATAAAAAGTATGAGGCAGACACGATATCCGTCAGCGCAGCGACACCGTCGTGCGCGCGCCGCCAATAAGTCTCAACGACGTATCGTCGACCCGCGCACGTACCGCGATCGAAGCGCCCTTCGGACGTCGAGTCCGCCTACTCGTTTGCACGCTCACGTCGGGCCGAAATAACACGTGCAGCGCACGGGACGCGAACCGAAGGCGCAGCCACGCACGCCGTTCACATAGAGAGCTCTGCATAGATTAATTAAAATTAATCACGAGATATCCGCGTGTGACAGCGAACGAGCGCGCCCCGGTACCGCGCCCGTCTCCGTGACCCACGTCGGGCGTGAGGCGGAGACGGCGTTGCACGCGAGCAGCACCACGCGTTGCGGCTTATTTTACATTTTCGAACGGATCGAGCGGGCCCCGGAAAACCGGCGGGGTTTACCCGAGCCCGGCCCGAAGACCGTCACTCGTTTTACACGTTTTTTAGGCGCGCAAACAGTGTTGTCAGCATACAGCGACGGCGTCGTCGTATTCTTTTATGCAGCCGGCCCTCAGACAGGAGTGGTCCTGGATATTTCTCCACGGACCGCAATGTGCGTTCGAAATGTCGATGTTCAAATGTGTCCTGCAGTTCACACTATGACGCGCAGTTAACTGCGTTCTTCATCGACCCGCGAGCCAAGTGATCCACCGTTCAGGGTAATAGTTTTTTATATTTAGAAAATACGTGAACGATCTCTGTGTGTAACAAAATATTATGTGACGCACGCATTGCGCGTACGTCGTGATCTCGACTCGCTTCGCACTCGACATGAGCGCGTCGCGAGACGCACGCGCGTCGCGTACATGCGAACCGCGCCCGCCGAAGCGTCGTGCCGGAGACGTCGTGCCGGACACCCCCCACATGCGGCGGGAGATGTCAGCGCGCGCGCGGCAAACGCGACAACGTAGCACAGAGAGCACATCGCGAGCGCGAAAATAATCAGTGATTGACACGTGATTGAAGTTATCATCGTCAACAGTCGGCTGTGAGCGAAGCGTGTCGGCGACAACGCTCGCGCACGCGACCGTTACACGTTAATGATCCTTCCGCAGGTTCCCCTACGGAAACCTTGTTACGACTTTTACTTCCTCTAAATGATCAAGTTTGGTCAACTTCCCAGCAACGCCGACGGCCGCGAAGCCACCGCGTGTCGGTCCGAAGACCTCACTAAATCATTCAATCGGTAGTAGCGACGGGCGGTGTGTACAAAGGGCAGGGACGTAATCAACGCGAGCTTATGACTCGCGCTTACTAGGAATTCCTCGTTTATGGGGGATAATTGCAAACCCCAATCCCCAGCACGAAGGAGTTTCAACGGGTTGCCCGGGCCTCTAGGCCAGGGAGAACATGTTGATTCCTTCAGTGTAGCGCGCGTGCGGCCCAGGACATCTAAGGGCATCACAGACCTGTTATTGCTCAATCTCGTGCGGCTCGAAGCCGCCGGTCCCTCTAAGAAGAATTTTAATACGCCGCCAGTGAGTTGCGCGACCCTGAAGCCGCGCACACCTAAATGACGACGCCTATTTAGCAGGCTAGAGTCTCGTTCGTTACCGGAATTAACCAGACAAATCGCTCCACCAACTAAGAACGGCCATGCACCACCACCCACCGAATCAAGAAAGAGCTGTTAATCTGTCAATCCTTCCGGTGTCCGGGCCTGGTGAGATTTCCCGTGTTGAGTCAAATTAAGCCGCAGGCTCCACTCCTGGTGGTGCCCTTCCGTCAATTCCTTTAAGTTTCAGCTTTGCAACCATACTCCCCCCGGAGTCCAAAATCTTTGGTTTCCCGGAAGCTGCCCGCCGAGCCATTGTAGTAACGTCGGCGGATCGCTAGATGACATATTTACGGTTAGAACTAGGGCGGTATCTAATCGCCTTCGAACCTCTAACTTTCGTTCTTGATTGATGAAAACACCTTTGGCAAATGCTTTCGCTGATGTTCGTCTTGCGACGATCCAAGAATTTCACCTCTAACGTCGCAATACGAATGCCCCCAGTTATCCCTATTAATCATTACCTCGGAGTTCTGAAAACCAACAAAATAGAACCGAGATCATATTCTATTATTCCATGCACGAAATATTCAAGCGGCATTTTGAGCCCGCTTTGAGCACTCTAATTTGTTCAAAGTAAAATTGTCGGCCCATCTCGACACTCACTGAAGAGCACCGCGATAGGATTTTGATATTGAACCGGCGTTTTACCGCCGGCTCACCGACGATATGCTCCGCAGACGTGTCAGTATCACCGCGGATGCGATGCACCGACAGCGCGGCGCACAAATGCAACTACGAGCTTTTTAACCGCAACAATTTTAGTATACGCTATTGGAGCTGGAATTACCGCGGCTGCTGGCACCAGACTTGCCCTCCAATTGTTCCTCGTTAAAATATTTAAAGTGTACTCATTCCGATTACGAGGCCTCGTAAGAGTCCCGTATCGTTATTTTTCGTCACTACCTCCCCGTGCCGGGAGTGGGTAATTTGCGCGCCTGCTGCCTTCCTTGGATGTGGTAGCCGTTTCTCAGGCTCCCTCTCCGGAATCGAACCCTGATTCCCCGTTACCCGTGACAACCATGGTAGTCGCAGAAACTACCATCGAAAGTTGATAAGGCAGACATTTGAAAGATGCGTCGCCGGTACTGGACCATGCGATCGGCAAAAGTTATCCAGATTCATCAAAATTAACGACTTCGGACGCGAGGCCCTCCGTCGATTGGTTTTGATCTAATAAAAGCACTCATCCCATCACTGGTCAGAGCTCTGATTGCATGTATTAGCTCTAGAATTACCACAGTTATCCAAGTAACTGAGTAAGATCTAAGGAACCAAAACTGATATATTGAGCCATTCGCGGTATCGCCTTAATACGGCTTGCACTGAGACATGCATGGCTTAATCTTTGAGACAAGCATATAACTACTGGCAGGATCAACCAGGGAGCTGCTGCAAACAACGATTGTTGTCGCGCTCAGCGCGTCATGCGTCGCGATCTCCCCTTAGGGCGTCGCGACTATGACATCTTGAACATATCGTGAGATATCCGTTCGCGCACTGTATACTATATATCTCAAAGGCATACGGTGCGCGTTGAACGAATCATAAATCGGCGATGGGCCGATTGTATGTTATGAAAGTTCAGTAACGAGAGTCCCTTCGGGTAATAATAAAAATGATGACACGCAATAGAAGCGGTATCAACGTATTAATATCGGTACACGTCGTGATCACAAATCGGATCGACGCCCGGTGCTTGAGAGGAGCGTGAACGTCTCGCACGCGTGAAATGCGCGACGCGTTCCGGCTTGCGGGCCCTCACGTTAAAAATCTTAACAGAGGGAAACCGTCGAAGCCCAGTCGGCGTCTTGGTGCGCGCAAAAAATTTACACGATCGCTTTCAACGTGACGAGGATCGCCGCAGCGTATGATACTGTAGAGAGAGTGAAGAGAGGAATTATGAGAAACGAAATCACAAAAAACCTTTCAAATCACCAAATCAAATATCATCCGCATAGGGAAACTCGAAAACGCTCGATCGACACAGCGCGGTGAGTCTGTCTCATTTTTTATATTGTAAAAAAAGAACATATAAAACAACGCGCGACACAAACACAGACACAGACACACCAGCTCTCTGCCCCGAGAGTACCAACAACCGTATTGTTATTATATCATCGTCGTTATCATCGCGCGCATTCACAAACTTACTCAAATATAAATATATATTAAATAAAATATGAATGACGATGACGACGACGAGAATAATAAAACAGCAGCAGTTGTTGTGGCTGGGGGTGGTTGGTGTTGTGCGCGTTTTTGTATTTTTGTCGCGTGCGTTTTTCACTCTTTTTACAAGAAAAAACTTGAGCGGCGTTGAATTCGGCGTCGCGAACCGTTCGCTACGGACTCGACTCTCGACGCCGACTGCCGTATGTGTGGTGCACGCGAACGATATGAACGTGTAAACTCTCTGATATGTGAATAAAGTGATTTTGATTTGATTTTACTATTTATTAATAACATAATATTGAATATGCATTGCGGCTTCGAAGAAAAAATCGTTTTTTTTTTTTTTTTTTTTTTTTTTACTTTATTAATAACGAGTACGATAATGTTCAGTAATAAACGCGCGACACGTACATTTCATTTTCCCTCCGAAACCAAATAAAAAACCTCCAAAAAAAAATATATTTCAAATCAAATCAAAATTCTTATCATACATCAATCTTACTCACCCAAACTAAACATGTAAACGTCTAAACGCAGCACGAGACGAGCCAGCTACTTGATACTACCTAAGACAAGAACAAATTACGGCAAGCGTATGTTTATTTACGAGGGCGCACCACTTTTTAATAGTCTACCTTCATCTCTCAAAAAGATTAGGTCACTAAAAACATTTAAACGTGACCTATCAGACTATATTGTTTCAAAGTTTTTATAAAACACATGTCTGAAATTGTTTGTTATGTGACAGTGCCCTGTAAAAGTGTGTAATCTTAAATTTTGTGAAGAAGAATAAGTACTATAATGTGTAACATGTATGTACTGAACATCTAAAGAACGGCGGATAAATTATTACATCATATTTTTATGTTCTCATGTAAGTGACAATATTATGTTTTTAATGAGAAATAAATATCTTTAAACGTAATTCTTTCTTACTTACTTACTTACTTACCTATTTACTTACTTACTTAGTTGCTTACTTACTTACTTACGTACTTACTTACTTACTTACTTAATCACATTCGTTTTTCGCGATTTTCAGCAAAACGGTAGGTAAGTTTTATCATAAAAGTATCTCGGACAAAAATTGTAGATCGTAAAATTATCCATTAAAAATGTATCAATACTTAGTGTTAGATTCAAAAAGTTAGTTTCCACGCCACCTATGAGGTAGTAGTGTACTTAGCGCGTTTTTATAAGTTTTTGAATAGTTATTATCTCAGAAACGGTGGCTCGTAGGAAAAAAAGTATCGGTACATTTTTTATAGATAATTTTATCACCTACACTTTTTCTC
>NW_026099571.1:2500-7500 GCF_905404315.1 Leptidea sinapis | reverse complement strand
CGGCGTTGCACGCGAGCAGCACCACGCGTTGCGGCTTATTTTACATTTTCGAACGGATCGAGCGGGCCCCGGAAAACCGGCGGGGTTTACCCGAGCCCGGCCCGAAGACCGTCACTCGTTTTACACGTTTTTTAGGCGCGCAAACAGTGTTGTCAGCATACAGCGACGGCGTCGTCGTATTCTTTTATGCAGCCGGCCCTCAGACAGGAGTGGTCCTGGATATTTCTCCACGGACCGCAATGTGCGTTCGAAATGTCGATGTTCAAATGTGTCCTGCAGTTCACACTATGACGCGCAGTTAACTGCGTTCTTCATCGACCCGCGAGCCAAGTGATCCACCGTTCAGGGTAATAGTTTTTTATATTTAGAAAATACGTGAACGATCTCTGTGTGTAACAAAATATTATGTGACGCACGCATTGCGCGTACGTCGTGATCTCGACTCGCTTCGCACTCGACATGAGCGCGTCGCGAGACGCACGCGCGTCGCGTACATGCGAACCGCGCCCGCCGAAGCGTCGTGCCGGAGACGTCGTGCCGGACACCCCCCACATGCGGCGGGAGATGTCAGCGCGCGCGCGGCAAACGCGACAACGTAGCACAGAGAGCACATCGCGAGCGCGAAAATAATCAGTGATTGACACGTGATTGAAGTTATCATCGTCAACAGTCGGCTGTGAGCGAAGCGTGTCGGCGACAACGCTCGCGCACGCGACCGTTACACGTTAATGATCCTTCCGCAGGTTCCCCTACGGAAACCTTGTTACGACTTTTACTTCCTCTAAATGATCAAGTTTGGTCAACTTCCCAGCAACGCCGACGGCCGCGAAGCCACCGCGTGTCGGTCCGAAGACCTCACTAAATCATTCAATCGGTAGTAGCGACGGGCGGTGTGTACAAAGGGCAGGGACGTAATCAACGCGAGCTTATGACTCGCGCTTACTAGGAATTCCTCGTTTATGGGGGATAATTGCAAACCCCAATCCCCAGCACGAAGGAGTTTCAACGGGTTGCCCGGGCCTCTAGGCCAGGGAGAACATGTTGATTCCTTCAGTGTAGCGCGCGTGCGGCCCAGGACATCTAAGGGCATCACAGACCTGTTATTGCTCAATCTCGTGCGGCTCGAAGCCGCCGGTCCCTCTAAGAAGAATTTTAATACGCCGCCAGTGAGTTGCGCGACCCTGAAGCCGCGCACACCTAAATGACGACGCCTATTTAGCAGGCTAGAGTCTCGTTCGTTACCGGAATTAACCAGACAAATCGCTCCACCAACTAAGAACGGCCATGCACCACCACCCACCGAATCAAGAAAGAGCTGTTAATCTGTCAATCCTTCCGGTGTCCGGGCCTGGTGAGATTTCCCGTGTTGAGTCAAATTAAGCCGCAGGCTCCACTCCTGGTGGTGCCCTTCCGTCAATTCCTTTAAGTTTCAGCTTTGCAACCATACTCCCCCCGGAGTCCAAAATCTTTGGTTTCCCGGAAGCTGCCCGCCGAGCCATTGTAGTAACGTCGGCGGATCGCTAGATGACATATTTACGGTTAGAACTAGGGCGGTATCTAATCGCCTTCGAACCTCTAACTTTCGTTCTTGATTGATGAAAACACCTTTGGCAAATGCTTTCGCTGATGTTCGTCTTGCGACGATCCAAGAATTTCACCTCTAACGTCGCAATACGAATGCCCCCAGTTATCCCTATTAATCATTACCTCGGAGTTCTGAAAACCAACAAAATAGAACCGAGATCATATTCTATTATTCCATGCACGAAATATTCAAGCGGCATTTTGAGCCCGCTTTGAGCACTCTAATTTGTTCAAAGTAAAATTGTCGGCCCATCTCGACACTCACTGAAGAGCACCGCGATAGGATTTTGATATTGAACCGGCGTTTTACCGCCGGCTCACCGACGATATGCTCCGCAGACGTGTCAGTATCACCGCGGATGCGATGCACCGACAGCGCGGCGCACAAATGCAACTACGAGCTTTTTAACCGCAACAATTTTAGTATACGCTATTGGAGCTGGAATTACCGCGGCTGCTGGCACCAGACTTGCCCTCCAATTGTTCCTCGTTAAAATATTTAAAGTGTACTCATTCCGATTACGAGGCCTCGTAAGAGTCCCGTATCGTTATTTTTCGTCACTACCTCCCCGTGCCGGGAGTGGGTAATTTGCGCGCCTGCTGCCTTCCTTGGATGTGGTAGCCGTTTCTCAGGCTCCCTCTCCGGAATCGAACCCTGATTCCCCGTTACCCGTGACAACCATGGTAGTCGCAGAAACTACCATCGAAAGTTGATAAGGCAGACATTTGAAAGATGCGTCGCCGGTACTGGACCATGCGATCGGCAAAAGTTATCCAGATTCATCAAAATTAACGACTTCGGACGCGAGGCCCTCCGTCGATTGGTTTTGATCTAATAAAAGCACTCATCCCATCACTGGTCAGAGCTCTGATTGCATGTATTAGCTCTAGAATTACCACAGTTATCCAAGTAACTGAGTAAGATCTAAGGAACCAAAACTGATATATTGAGCCATTCGCGGTATCGCCTTAATACGGCTTGCACTGAGACATGCATGGCTTAATCTTTGAGACAAGCATATAACTACTGGCAGGATCAACCAGGGAGCTGCTGCAAACAACGATTGTTGTCGCGCTCAGCGCGTCATGCGTCGCGATCTCCCCTTAGGGCGTCGCGACTATGACATCTTGAACATATCGTGAGATATCCGTTCGCGCACTGTATACTATATATCTCAAAGGCATACGGTGCGCGTTGAACGAATCATAAATCGGCGATGGGCCGATTGTATGTTATGAAAGTTCAGTAACGAGAGTCCCTTCGGGTAATAATAAAAATGATGACACGCAATAGAAGCGGTATCAACGTATTAATATCGGTACACGTCGTGATCACAAATCGGATCGACGCCCGGTGCTTGAGAGGAGCGTGAACGTCTCGCACGCGTGAAATGCGCGACGCGTTCCGGCTTGCGGGCCCTCACGTTAAAAATCTTAACAGAGGGAAACCGTCGAAGCCCAGTCGGCGTCTTGGTGCGCGCAAAAAATTTACACGATCGCTTTCAACGTGACGAGGATCGCCGCAGCGTATGATACTGTAGAGAGAGTGAAGAGAGGAATTATGAGAAACGAAATCACAAAAAACCTTTCAAATCACCAAATCAAATATCATCCGCATAGGGAAACTCGAAAACGCTCGATCGACACAGCGCGGTGAGTCTGTCTCATTTTTTATATTGTAAAAAAAGAACATATAAAACAACGCGCGACACAAACACAGACACAGACACACCAGCTCTCTGCCCCGAGAGTACCAACAACCGTATTGTTATTATATCATCGTCGTTATCATCGCGCGCATTCACAAACTTACTCAAATATAAATATATATTAAATAAAATATGAATGACGATGACGACGACGAGAATAATAAAACAGCAGCAGTTGTTGTGGCTGGGGGTGGTTGGTGTTGTGCGCGTTTTTGTATTTTTGTCGCGTGCGTTTTTCACTCTTTTTACAAGAAAAAACTTGAGCGGCGTTGAATTCGGCGTCGCGAACCGTTCGCTACGGACTCGACTCTCGACGCCGACTGCCGTATGTGTGGTGCACGCGAACGATATGAACGTGTAAACTCTCTGATATGTGAATAAAGTGATTTTGATTTGATTTTACTATTTATTAATAACATAATATTGAATATGCATTGCGGCTTCGAAGAAAAAATCGTTTTTTTTTTTTTTTTTTTTTTTTTTTTTTTTTTTTTTTTTTTTTTTTACTTTATTAATAACGAGTACGATAATGTTCAGTAATAAACGCGCGACACGTACATTTCATTTTCCCTCCGAAACCAAATAAAAAACCTCCAAAAAAAAATATATTTCAAATCAAATCAAAATTCTTATCATACATCAATCTTACTCACCCAAACTAAACATGTAAACGTCTAAACGCAGCACGAGACGAGCCAGCTACTTGATACTACCTAAGACAAGAACAAATTACGGCAAGCGTATGTTTATTTACGAGGGCGCACCACTTTTTAATAGTCTACCTTCATCTCTCAAAAAGATTAGGTCACTAAAAACATTTAAACGTGACCTATCAGACTATATTGTTTCAAAGTTTTTATAAAACACATGTCTGAAATTGTTTGTTATGTGACAGTGCCCTGTAAAAGTGTGTAATCTTAAATTTTGTGAAGAAGAATAAGTACTATAATGTGTAACATGTATGTACTGAACATCTAAAGAACGGCGGATAAATTATTACATCATATTTTTATGTTCTCATGTAAGTGACAATATTATGTTTTTAATGAGAAATAAATATCTTTAAACGTAATTCTTTCTTACTTACTTACTTACTTACCTATTTACTTACTTACTTAGTTGCTTACTTACTTACTTACGTACTTACTTACTTACTTACTTAATCACATTCGTTTTTCGCGATTTTCAGCAAAACGGTAGGTAAGTTTTATCATAAAAGTATCTCGGACAAAAATTGTAGATCGTAAAATTATCCATTAAAAATGTATCAATACTTAGTGTTAGATTCAAAAAGTTAGTTTCCACGCCACCTATGAGGTAGTAGTGTACTTAGCGCGTTTTTATAAGTTTTTGAATAGTTATTATCTCAGAAACGGTGGCTCGTAGGAAAAAAAGTATCGGTACATTTTTTATAGATAATTTTATCACCTACACTTTTTCTCGTAGGTATTTTTATGATAAATTAATAATTAATAATTTATTTTATTTAATTAAAAAAAAAAAACGGACAGAACATGCAATTATTAGGGGACACGAATATTGGTCAAAAACTATAATGTTCTGGTGTACAAGGAACAAGAGAAAAGATGGAGACCGGCAGGGAGCGCCGCGCTCCTCGCGCTCGGCGGTACTCGTTATTGGAGAAAACAAGTAAGTGAGATATCCGTCCGGGGAGACCGGCAGGGAGCGCCGCGCTCCTCGCGCTAG
>NC_066312.1:36550000-36552532 GCF_905404315.1 Leptidea sinapis | reverse complement strand
TAATTTGATAATTTCTATATTGACTGCTAAGTAGATCATAAATTTCAAAACTTAATACATAATACATTCTATTTATAGAATCTACCGACGCCATTTGCTCACAAAATCAAAAAGAACTTTTAGTGACTCTTAAACAACTTATCATAGTAATTCATCGTTCTGAGACCTACAAACAGTCTTATAAATATTAAATTAATTTTGTTTACGTCCTAATTGTAAAAAGTGAAGTGATAAGACAATATAAAAATATACAAAGTTATTTAAGTATAACAACGAGCGCCGCCATTTCCGTTTGTTACGCATCAAGCCACTGAGTACTTAACCAAAAGGAGGTGCCATTGACACGGAGTATTTAACAGATATCAACTACTATTACGATTTCCGTTATTATTGAAAGACCTAATAGAAACTGATTTGGATACTACCTATAATCATTAGATAACAAAAATACATAAATTATATATATATTCATTACATTGATTAATTGAAATTAAAAAATATGTCGTCTGACAAAACGCCGATAAGTTCGCCAAAAACGCCTTCGGATGAATTGGGAGAACCTCTGCGTCCCGAGTGGGAGAGGTCACCAATGCATGCGCGAGAATCATACCGCGCCGTAATGGAGAAACTCGATGAATCTTGGAACATTACGTCCTCAACTAAGAAGCTTATCAAAGATGCACTGGATCTATTTTATGATATTATTAGGGCAGTGAATAGTGAAAATTACGCATTAAAGAGGGAAATGACAAAAATTAAACAAGACATGGATAATATACTGGAGGTTCAGGGTGATAAACGATCTGAAACCGTCCCTAAAAACCTGGACCGTCTCTTAGAAGGTGTTAAGGCCCTTAACGTCAAGAGCGATAAGATGCAAGAGGAAATCGAGCGCCTCACCGCACAGACAACGCGGCTCATGGAGACGCCGCCATCAACCGTTGTATCACCGACCTATGCGGACGTTGCCGCACGAGCTCCGGCCAAATCCGGTCACTCTATAATCGTTGGGAGCACGTCACAGGAGGATTCAAGCGAAAGCGTGCTCAAAAAGATTAGGGTTGCCGTTGATCCTATTAAGACTGGGGCCCGCGTCGATGGTGTCCGCAGGGTCCGAAACCAGCGCGTTGTCATCACGTGCGGGTCGAAGGAAGAAGCGGAAGTTGTGACCGGCCGACTTAAAGAGAGCCCGTCACTCACTTACCAGGAAGTAAAGGGGAAGAATCCCCTCGTAATAATCAAGGATGTTCTGGCAGACCTTAAGGACGAAGACGTTCTTTTGGCTCTGACAGCTCAGAATAAACAGCTATTTTCTGGGCTCTCAGAAGAAGAGCAGATCATGGAGGTTAAATTTCGAAGGCGGTGCCGCAATCCTCACGTTAATCATATTATAATGCGCGTAGCCCCGAAACTGTGGCAGCGGGTGACGGCGGAAGGTTCAGTCCACATTGACCTCAAGCGGTCAACGGTGGAGGACTTCTCGCCAGTCATCCAATGCACTCGCTGTCTGGGATTTGGACACGGTCGACGCAATTGTAAAGAGGCGGCAAGCCTTTGTAGTCATTGTGGAGGCCCTCACCTACGACACGATTGCCCTCACTATATTGTTGGAGAACAGCCATGCTGTTTAAATTGCCGGAGTGCTGGTCTTGAGAAAACGGATCATGGGGCTTTTAGTGTCGAGTGTCCGGTCAGGCGGAAGTGGGACTCCATAGCCCGCCTGAGTGTGACATATTGCTGAGGGACCTGCCCGATGTACATCTTTTAAATAATTATATTCTAGTTAAAGCATAGAAAATTAGTAAATAAATGTCAAGTATATAAACTACTAGTAATTTCTTATATCTATTTTTATTACAATATATACATGGTATGTTGAAAATATATACTGACTAATTGTAAATTATAAAATCAAAATATAAAATCAATTGTAAAAATGTTACATCTCAAATTGATACTTTAAACATTTATTGTATAAAACAAATTAACACCAACACCGATATTCCGTTACATTGTAGGTGTTTTTCCCTTTTCTTATTTATATTATAAAACTCAATTGTATCTTTTATTATTATATTCATGTACTAAAATTATTAAAATATAAGTGATTGCTTTTATATATAGTCATAAATTGTATAAAATAGTGAAATAATTATAAAACACATAGGTTACACAAATTGAGTAGTAAGTACATTTATATTTGTTGATATATATAAAATTAATTGAAAAATGTTACATTTCAAACTTGAGTTACATTGAGTTACATTGTCGGTGTTTTTCCTTTTTCTTATTCCTACTATATAACACAAAAGTATCTTTTTATTATTTTATCCATATACTATAATTATTAAAGTATAAGTGATTGCTTTGTAATACAGTCATAAATTGAATAAAGTAGTGAAATAATTATAAAACACATAGGTAAGTCGCCAATTGATAAAAAGAATAATATAAAAAAAAAAAAAAATGTCTGTATATATAAAGAGTATACTAAGAATATATATGAAGAGAAATAGAGGTGTAAATTTATAT
>NC_066312.1:36527500-36532500 GCF_905404315.1 Leptidea sinapis | reverse complement strand
CCTAACCTAACCTAACCTAACCTAACCTAACCTAACCTAACCTAACCTAACCTAACCTAACCTAACCTAACCTAACCTAACCTAACCTAACCTAACCTAACCTAACCTAACCTAACCTAACCTAACCTAACCTAACCTAACCTAACCTAACCTAACCTAACCTAACCTAACCTAACCTAACCTAACCTAACCTAACCTAACCTAACCTAACCTAACCTAACCTAACCTAACCTAACCTAACCTAACCTAACCTAACCTAACCTAACCTAACCTAACCTAACCTAACCTAACCTAACCTAACCTAACCTAACCTAACCTAACCTAACCTAACCTAACCTAACCTAACCTAACCTAACCTAACCTAACCTAACCTAACCTAACCTAACCTAACCTAACCTAACCTAACCTAACCTAACCTAACCTAACCTAACCTAACCTAACCTAACCTAACCTAACCTAACCTAACCTAACCTAACCTAACCTAACCTAACCTAACCTAACCTAACCTAACCTAACCTAACCTAACCTAACCTAACCTAACCTAATCTAACCTAACCTAACCTAACCTAACCTAACCTAACCTAACCTAACCTAACCTAACCTAACCTAACCTAACCTAACCTAACCTAACCTAACCTAACCTAACCTAACCTAACCTAACCTAACCTAACCTAACCTAACCTAACCTAACCTAACCTAACCTAACCTAACCTAACCTAACCTAACCTAACCTAACCTAACCTAACCTAACCTAACCTAACCTAACCTAACCTAACCTAACCTAACCTAACCTAACCTAACCTAACCTAACCTAACCTAACCTAACCTAACCTAACCTAACCTAACCTAACCTAACCTAACCTAACCTAACCTAACCTAACCTAACCTAACCTAACCTAACCTAACCTAACCTAACCTAACCTAACCTAACCTAACCTAACCTAACCTAACCTAACCTAACCTAACCTAACCTAACCTAACCTAACCTAACCTAACCTAACCTAACCTAACCTAACCTAACCTAACCTAACCTAACCTAACCTAACCTAACCTAACCTAACCTAACCTAACCTAACCTAACCTAACCTAACCTAACCTAACCTAACCTAACCTAACCTAACCTAACCTAACCTAACCTAACCTAACCTAACCTAACCTAACCTAACCTAACCTAACCTAACCTAACCTAACCTAACCTAACCTAACCTAACCTAACCTAACCTAACCTAACCTAACCTAACCTAACCTAACCTAACCTAACCTAACCTAACCTAACCTAACCTAACCTAACCTAACCTAACCTAACCTAACCTAACCTAACCTAACCTAACCTAACCTAACCTAACCTAACCTAACCTAACCTAACCTAACCTAACCTAACCTAACCTAACCTAACCTAACCTAACCTAACCTAACCTAACCTAACCTAACCTAACCTAACCTAACCTAATCTAACCTAACCTAACCTAACCTAACCTAACCTAACCTAACCTAACCTAACCTAACCTAACCTAACCTAACCTAACCTAACCTAACCTAACCTAACCTAACCTAACCTAACCTAACCTAACCTAACCTAACCTAACCTAACCTAACCTAACCTAACCTAACCTAACCTAACCTAACCTAACCTAACCTAACCTAACCTAACCTAACCTAACTAACCTAACCTAACCTAACCTAACCTAACCTAACCTAACCTAACCTAACCTAACCTAACCTAACCTAACCTAACCTAACCTAACCTAACCTAACCTAACCTAACCTAACCTAACCTAACCTAACCTAACCTAACCTAACCTAACCTAACCTAACCTAACCTAACCTAACCTAACCTAACCTAACCTAACCTAACCTAACCTAACCTAACCTAACCTAACCTAACCTAACCTAACCTAACCTAACCTAACCTAACCTAACCTAACCTAACCTAACCTAACCTAACCTAACCTAACCTAACCTAACCTAACCTAACCTAACCTAACCTAACCTAACCTAACCTAACCTAACCTAACCTAACCTAACCTAACCTAACCTAACCTAACCTAACCTAACCTAACCTAACCTAACCTAACCTAACCTAACCTAACCTAACCTAACCTAACCTAACCTAACCTAACCTAACCTAACCTAACCTAACCTAACCTAACCTAACCTAACCTAACCTAACCTAACCTAACCTAACCTAACCTAACCTAACCTAACCTAACCTAACCTAACCTAACCTAACCTAACCTAACCTAACCTAACCTAACCTAACCTAACCTAACCTAACCTAACCTAACCTAACCTAACCTAACCTAACCTAACCTAACCTAACCTAACCTAACCTAACCTAACCTAACCTAACCTAACCTAACCTAACCTAACCTAACCTAACCTAACCTAACCTAACCTAACCTAACCTAACCTAACCTAACCTAACCTAACCTAACCTAACCTAACCTAACCTAACCTAACCTAACCTAACCTAACCTAACCTAACCTAACCTAACCTAACCTAACCTAACCTAACCTAACCTAACCTAACCTAACCTAACCTAACCTAACCTAACCTAACCTAACCTAACCTAACCTAACCTAACCTAACCTAACCTAACCTAACCTAACCTAACCTAACCTAACCTAACCTAACCTAACCTAACCTAACCTAACCTAACCTAACCTAACCTAACCTAACCTAACCTAACCTAACCTAACCTAACCTAACCTAACCTAACCTAACCTAACCTAACCTAACCTAACCTAACCTAACCTAACCTAACCTAACCTAACCTAACCTAACCTAACCTAACCTAACCTAACCTAACCTAACCTAACCTAACCTAACCTAACCTAACCTAACCTAACCTAACCTAACCTAACCTAACCTAACCTAACCTAACCTAACCTAACCTAACCTAACCTAACCTAACCTAACCTAACCTAACCTAACCTAACCTAACCTAACCTAACCTAACCTAACCTAACCTAACCTAACCTAACCTAACCTAACCTAACCTAACCTAACCTAACCTAACCTAACCTAACCTAACCTAACCTAACCTAACCTAACCTAACCTAACCTAACCTAACCTAACCTAACCTAACCTAACCTAACCTAAGCAAAAGCACCCGGCCCAGCACCAACCACTCGGATATATAACACACGCAAGGCAGACTGGGATAAGTTCCGAAAGGAACTAATCTTACAGCTCCAAAAGCGCCAGATCCGAGTGGAAAGAGTGTCGGCCGTAACCGCCCCCGAGGACATCGAAAACGTTGTCCTCGAGTATCAGGAGGCGGTTCGCCAAGCGTGTGAGACCGCAATCCCAAAGCTAAAGCGAATGCTGAAATATGAACCTCCGTGGATGACCTCCGAACTTCGGGCCCTGAAGCGCGATGCGGTTACTAAGAAGACGTTTGCCGAAAGGCAACGGCCATCTATGGCCAATTGTCAAGGGCGGCAAAGACAACCTGGGGTCTGAACCCAGAGGTGGTCAGGACCATCTACATCGCCGCTGTGGAGCCAATCGTACTTTACGCTTCAAGCGTCTGGGTCCCAGCCGTAGATCAAGTCGGAGTGCGGAAGCTGCTGGAGGCAGTTCAGCGGGGGTTCGCGCGGAAGATCAGCCGGACCTACAAAACCGCCAGTTTGAGTGCGGCGCTGATCCTGTCAGGTATCTTGCCACTCGATCTGAGGATCCGAGAGGCGGCAGAACTGTACCGATATAAAAGGGGTGAGGACATTGATGGTATGGCAGACAGGAAGGCTGAACAGCGGGTTAGCTTTCTGGATGCTCCCCATCCAGCCCTTGCTCCTGAGGTAGAATTCTGCTGTCTCGAGGAGACACAGGCCGAGACCGACGCGGTAGAGATGCAGGATGACCCAGGAGAAGGAGAGGGTTACCTGCAGGTCTACACCGACGGCAGCAAGATACAGGGCAGGGTTGGAGCCGGAATTTCATACAGGCGGCAAGGCTTGGAAGTCAGAGCAAGGAAACTCAAATTAGAGAATTATTGCTCTGTCTTCCAAGCCGAAATGTGCGCAATTTCGAAGGCTATCGAGGACATCTTGAAGATGCCCGATATGAGGGTCGAGATCCTTAGTGACTCCAGGTCGTCGCTGGAGCTGCTAAGGGATCGATCCTCATTCCACCCGATAGCCTTTGAAATTAAAAACCTTATCCGGCGGGCTCGAAATATGGGTAAAACCATTCGGTTCCGCTGGGTTCGGGCGCATGTAGGTATCGAGGGGAACGAGAGGGCTGACCACTTGGCGAAGGACGCGGCGCTCCACTCGAAGTTGAGGGCTGCATACGATGGAGTGCCGGTTTCGACTCTCCGTCGCAAAATCCGAGCCGAGACCCTTGACGTCTGGCAGGAGCGCTACACTGTGGGTCAAACTGCAAGTGTTACAAAGGCGTTCCTGCCGGACGTAAAGGCGTCGTATAAGCTGGTTAGGGAGGAGCCCTTCTCCGCACTCATGGCCCAAATCATCACGGGCCATGGCGGCTTCTCGGCGTATCTCCACCGGTTCGGACTGAAGGATAGCCCAGTGTGCATATGCGACGGTCAAACGGACGAAAACGCATTGCACCTGGTGCTCGACTGCCCTAGGTTCGGCCGGTGGAGATTCGACCTGGAAGTGCAAAGCGGAGTGGCCGTTCTTGAGGCCAACCTTCCTCTGCTTTTAAACAAGCCAAATAGGAAGCTGTTTGAGGCGTTCTGTATAAGGATTCTTGTGGATGTGCTGCCAAGAAACGGCAGCAACATAAATGTTAATAAGTTTAGATTGTAAATAGTTAGATGTTAAAATTTAAACTGATGTAAATAGGCTCTAATAGTAGACAATGTTCAAGTCTACTATTTACACAAGCCACAAGATAGTATTAGGTTAAATCAAATATAGGTCATAATGTAATTAGTATTAAAATATGTATAATATGGTTCCCTATGCCAATGCATAGGGCCCATAATACATCCCTAGTCTGTAAGTGAATGTGCCTAGAATAAGATAG